>NW_024061152.1:145796-168296 GCF_016432855.1 Salvelinus namaycush
GTAAGTTAACGTCCAGTAAGTTATTATCCAGTAAGTTAACGTCCAGTAAGTTATTGTCCAGTAAGTTAACGTCCAGTAAGTTAACGTCCAGTAAGTTAACGTCCAGTAAGTTAATGTCCAGTAAGTTATTGTCCAGTAAGTTAACGTCCAGTAAGTTATTGTCCAGTAAGTTAATGTCCAGTAAGTTAATGTCCAGTAAGTTATTATCCAGTAAGTTAACGTCCAGTAAGTTATTATCCAGTAAGTTAACGTCCAGTAAGTGGACACCCAGTAAGTTAACGTCCAGTAAGTTATTACCCAGTAAGTTAACGTCCAGTAAGTGGACACCCAGTAAGTTAACGTCCAGTCCTGTGCTCCATTTTGAGAGTTGCTTGTTATAGTTTGTTCTTTGTTTTTTGTTTTTTTTACTAATTGTCCATTTAAACACCAAGCAAGCCCTCTAAGACTTTCCCTTTTTCCCAACACAGCCGACTATCACCACGACTGGTACATCACATGGCACATATAGTCCACAGTAGTATTTTACCATTGTTGGTGTGTTGCTGTTGATGTTTGTACTAAACAGTGGATGCGGTTGCAGAATCGAGAGCAAACAAGAATGATTATGATTCTTTTTAAGACAGTACTATTATATCTCTGGTTTCTGTTCAGTTTGTGGGCTTCATCCTAATAGTCTAATTTTGCGTCCTCTCCTCATCTCTTTTCCTTACTAACCACATATCCAGTCAGTGTCTTTCAACCATCAGAGGTCGTGAAGGAAAGGAGACAAGGAATGGAAGCCGTTCCATTAGGATGAAGAACTAACCTAAAGTATTCTCATTGTACCACAAGTTAACTCTGTCATTGGAGCTTTTGTAAATCAGTTAACTACAAGCTTCCCTTTCAGGGAGAAACTAACCTCATTATAATCTCTCTGTCTGTGTGTGTGTGTGTGTTTGCGTGTGTGTCTGTCTATCTGTGTGAGAATGAAACCGTGGGTCGCATTACCCTACCGCGCCTGGTGCCTCATTTCATGCCACCGCTGCTCGGCTCACCTTGCAAAACCTCATTAACCCACCGCATCGTTGATCCGGCTGAAGCTAAGACACGTCAGCTTCTCTCTTACAGACGTCCAGAGATACAGAGCCGAGAGGGAGCGTGTGGTTTGGAGCTTGTGTTGAGACATTGACAGCGTTGAGAGAGAGGGGAAATAAGGGGTATATAGGCCAATAGAATCATTTAGATAAAACCCCATAGAGTCGGTTTTGTGTTTTACATTCCGTCAGGGGCAGACTGGTCCATTTTTAGCCAATGGGACTGTCTAACTTCGGTTTTTAAGCGCAAAATGATCATTATCTGGCTAATATTGTTCAAGGAAATAAATGGACAGGTTTGTTAGAAATGCCAGGGCTGATTTCTGGTCCCAGTCTGGTCCTGCATTCCGTTCTGCTGTGCTGCTGTTGTCTATTGTCCATGCATCGGCAGCTAATCAATAGAACCCTATTGGATTTGGATCCATGTTCACTTCACCTGACATGAAGGGTAGTCAATATGCTGTTTACATTGTGGGTTTTCAGACGTGGGTTAATCAATCGTTATCATTTAGCTTGTCTGCCTAAATCAATACTTCTAAACCCACGTGTAAATAATCAATAAGGCCAGTTGAAATGTTATTTCAAGTCCCTTTAATGATAGCATATGATATCGAATTCCGATGTGTAGACCTATTAATTGTTGTGATTGCCTGTCACACAATACTTTCAACCTACGATCATTCTAAAAGGATACTAGCCAGATATGACAGACTCCCTCTGCTGTCACTTGGTTAGAACCCACCTCGTCATTTAGATCCATTAGTTAGAACTAGAATGGTTAGAACCCACCGTGTCATTTAGAACTATTAGTTAGAACTAGAATGGTTAAAACCCACCGTGTCATTTAGAACCATTAGTTAGAACTAGAATGGTTAGAACCCACCGTGTCATTTAGAATCATTAGTTAGAACTAGAATGGTTAGAACCCACCACACCGCAAAGTGATCGAAACTCCGCCAAAGGCCCTGCGAACACAAGCCCCGGCTGTGACACACGTTTTGTCACCTCTCGCTCTGTCTGTCTGGAAAGATAAACTCACAGGGCTGTGTTTTCTCCTTCTCTCTACACCAGGCCTGTTTTCCAATGAATTATTCAACCGTACAACCAGTGAGACGTGTGAAAACGACGGTCTGGTTAGCTGGCTCCGGATAGAATTTCCCTTGACCTTAGACACAGATCTAGAATCAGATTTCACTTTCCAAATTGGTTAAATTAACCAGTAAGGGGGAGAGCGCAAAAACTGACCATAGAGCAGAATCATGTAGGGACTACAAGCATCAGCTCGCTGGTCGCTATCCATGGTGCTGAAGTTAGCTTTTGACGCACATTGGCAATGTCTTGGCGCTGTGTTTCACTGTCCGTGGTGCTGAATCGGTTTTAGCTGCCGGTGTGTTTCTAGAATTACTAGAACGATGACTTGACTGTAATTGCATTTCTATTCCTCATGACTGTAGGCCGGCAACATACAGACGATTGCTTAGTAGCTCTAAAAAAATATATGTTTTTTTTGGTTGATAGCATTGGTAATAACAGGGAAACCTTGTGGGGCTTGTGGGCTTTTCAAAAAGATTTATGTTTCTTCTCCAAGAGTAACAATGAATCAGAGTTTATATTGGCTTTGTCTGTCTGTCTGTCTGTCTGTCTGTCTGTCTGTCTGTCTGTCTGTCTGTCTGTCTGTCTGTCTGTCTGTCTGTCTGTCTGTCTGTCTGTCTGTCTGTCTGTCTGTCTGTCTGCCTGCCTGCCTGCCTGCCTGCCTGCCTGTCTGCCTGCCTGCCTGCCTGCCTGCCTGCCTGCCTGCCTGCCTGCCTGTCTGCCTGTCTGTCTGTTATACGCCTGTGTTTTACCAAGGGCTTTAGTCACCATCGGCAACAAGATCGTTGTGTCATGATAGTTTCTAAGGTTTTGAATGAAAACCTCAGTAGCATTCTCACCTAACACACATTACCATTGTTGGCTAGTTAGCTCATGATAAGCAAGTTAGCTCATTATAAGTAAGTTAGCTCATCATAAGCAAGTTAGCTCATCATAAGAAAGTTAGCTTATCATAAGCAAGTTAGCTCATCATAAGCAAGTTAGCTCATGATAAGCAAGTTAGCTCATTATAAGTAAGTTAGCTCATCATAAGCAAGTTAGCTCATCATAAGAAAGTTAGCTTATCATAAGCAAGTTAGCTCATCATAAGCAAGTTAGCTCATGATAAGCAAGTTAGCTCATCATAAGTAAGTTAGTAAGTCATAAGTAAGTTAGCTCATCATAAGCAAGTTAGCTCATCATGAGCAAGTTAGCTCATCATAAGTAAGTTAGCTCACCATAAGCAAGTTAGCTCATCATGAGCAAGTTAGCTCATCATAAGTAAGTTAGCTCATCATGAGCAAGTTAGCTCATCATAAGTAAGTTAGCTCATCATAAGTAAGTTAGCTCATCATAAGTAAGTTAGCTCATCTTCCATCGAGGCCACTCCTTAGGCTGTAGTACTCGTGCTCACCCTCTGAACGAGTAGCCTTTTAGAGGCCAGGGCAAACCATCCCAGACTTTCTCAGTCCAGTCCATGGCCCCTCATCCTTTGATGAATGAGAGCCACATCCGCCCCTGCAACTCTGATCTAGACCCTGGAGAAGGATGGGAAGGGAGTTACATTGCCAGGTCACCACCCCACACCCTCCCTCTTGCCTTAGGGTCCCCGTTGACTTCACTGAGTCCTCTCCCTAAAGCTTACCCCATCACTGGAGATCCTAGGGGGGGTCATTACCATGTCCCTTGATCTCACCGCCACAGTCTCTTCTGGATGTCCAGGTTTGCTGGAGGCCCTGGGTCACAGAGCTAGGTTGGAGGGCGTACACCCACACCTCCTCCAATACCGTCATCATCCTGCACCCCTTCTATATACGTCGCTACACCCCCTCCCTAGACATTGCTGAAGGTCCAGGGCCGGAGGGAGAGGTTGGAGCGGTCGTAGCCATGAACAATGCTTCCCTATACATCACTGGACGTCCTGGCTCGAGGTCTCAGACTCAGATTTGACGGGACACACCCACAACACGCCAACCAGAGCCCCTTCTGTATATCCGGGTTCCTGAACGCATATATAATAGGATTTATGACTGAATTACACGCCGCCAGCAGCACCGTAGAGTATGTATATATGATAGGATAGCTTGAATCCGCCACGATAGAATACATAGCAAACGGCAGCCAACACATGGCGAAGGTGCAGAGAATCACGGAGAGCGTCTGGACTCCTTTGGTTGTGGAAATGGCGAGGAACTGATGCTGGACGGCGATTTGCTGAGCGTGACGGAACGCGATCCGACAGATCTGTAGGTAGAGTTGCATCATCAACGCGAAAACCAGTAGGAAGAAGACAGCGAGGGCGACAGCGTTGGATTTGGTGACGGGTCGACAAACTGAGCACGTTGATTGGTCGTCTAGGCAGTTCCACCCGAGCGCGGGGAGGACGCCGAGGACCAGACACACCAACCAGATGACCCCTACCACCAGGTATGTGAAGAGGACAGTCCGCTCCGTGTGGTAGGTCAGCGCGTTGTACAGCGACAGGTACCTGTAATGCAATGAACACTCCAAATCCAGTCCTTGTTTTACATTCACATTTACACCCAGTGCATTCAACCACGCCGCATATCACTGTCATTGCAAGTAAAACTTTTCTCAACAAAGCAGCTATCTGCAAAGTCAGAAGATGGGAAAACATCTGTATCCCTTCAATTCTAATTTTAAGATATAAAGAGAGACATAAATATTACCATACCTGTCCACGGTGATCGCCAAGATATTCAAGATGGATGCCGAGAATGCCGCAATGAGAATCCCTGTGGCAACCAAGGTCACGACCTCTCCCTCGACAAGATAGGTGAACACGAAGTTCAGGATGAGACCGAGACCCGCCAGGAGGTCGGCGAATGCCAGCGAGCCAATCAGGATGAACATTGGGGCTCTGAGGGTCGGCGTGTAGAAGAGGACGGCGATGACCAGAGCGTTCTCGCAGGCGATGAGTGTACCCGTGACACATAACGCCACATCCCATGGGCTGACATCCTGTTGATGACAATAATCATCATATCCTTATCATGATTATCATCATTATAATGATAATAACAACAATAACAACCACAATAATAAAATAAAAATCATCACAATCATAACGACAACAACAAAGTAATTATAATTTATATGATGAGAAATTCTCAAAACACCCAAAGGTCACTATACTTATCCAGTAAGATTTTTTTTAAAGCAATGAAATCAGCAATCACAACCAAAAAATTAACTAAACTTGATGACATCATGTCTAACCTGTTGTGAGGTCAGAGGTCGTAAGTCAAGGTCGGAGGTATAGGTGCGGCCAGGGACGTCGGAGGAGGAGGCGTTAACCCCGGGGAGGTCAGGGTAGGAGTCAGGGTAGGGGTCAAGCCAGGGGTCCAGGGACGAGGGGTCAAAGGTCGAGGAGGAAGTAGTGTTCTGGGGGATGCCGCCGCTGCTCATAGCTGCAGCTAGGGAGAGGATCATATCTGGATGGAGGGAGGTGAGAGAAGAAGAAGAAGGGGGGGGGGAATAGGCTGTATTGAAATAATAAGGAGACGGGACACCATAGTGTTAGCTTTAGGAACGTGTTTAGTTAGATCAAACCGGATACAGAATACAGAGCGTTATGGGTACTGTAGTATATCATGCTACAGAGGGTGAGGAGGGACAGGAGGATATGAGTCCAGGGGGCAGAGATGAGGGGAGAGTTGGGGGAGAGAGGGAGGATGAAGAGGGAAAGGTGAGGAAAGAGAGTGGGAGAGGATTGAGGAGGGGAGGGGAGAGAGAGAGAGAGAGAGAGCGAGAGAGAGAGAGAGAGAGAGAGAGAGAGAGAGAGAGAGAGAGAGAGAGAGAGAGAGAGTCATAGCAGAGGTGTCCATCACAACAGAGGAATAATGCAACGATTCCCTTCTAAAAATTAAAAATAAACTCCCTCTATCCATATAGACATCTACAGTTGAAGTCGGAAGTTTACATACACTTAGGTTGGAGTCATTAAAACTCGTTTTTCAACCACTCCACAAATTTCTTGTTAACAAACTATAATTTTGGCAAGTCGGTGAGGACATCTACTTTGTGCATGACACAAGTCATTTTTCCAACAATTGTTTACAGTGTCACGCCCTGGCCATAGAGAGGTTTTTATTCTCTATTTCGGTTAGGCCAGGGTGTGATTATGGTGGGCATTCTATGTTTCTATTTCTTGGCCGAGAGTGGTTCCCAATCAAAGGCAGCTGTCTATCGTTGTCTCAGATTGGGAATCATACTTAGGCAGCCTTTTTCCCACCTGTGTTTTGTGGGTAGTTGTTTCCTGTTTTGTGTGTCTGCACCTGACAGAAGTGTTTATTTTTGTTCTACTTTGTTATTTTGTTTCAGTGTTCAGTTTGATTAAATATCATGAACGCTTACCACGCTGCACCTTGGTCTCCTTCTACTTCATACGACGAGCGTTACATACAGACAGATTATTTCACTTATAATTCACTGTATCACAATTCCAGTGGGTTAAAAGTTTACATACACTAAGTTGACTGTGCCTTTAAACAGCTTGGAAAATTCCAGAAAATGATGTCATGGCTTTAGAAGCTTCTGATAGGCTAATTGACATAATTTGAGTCAATTTGTTTAAGACCTAGACAACCAGGTGAGGGGAGTTCCTTACTAATCAGAGACCTTAATTAATCAATCAAGTACGAGGGAACCCGTAGACACTCGGCCCTTCGTGGAATGAGTTTGACACGTGCCTTAATAGAAAATGACTCAAGTAAAAGTGAAAGTCACCCAGTAAAATACTACTTGAGTAAAAGTCTAAAAGTTTCTGGTTTTAAATATACTTAAATTCAAAAGTAAAAGCAAATGCTATAAATTCTTTGAAATTCCTTATATAGCAAACCAGAAGGTTTAATTAAAAAAAAATATATATATGGATAGCCAGGGAGTGGTCTACTGGGAGGGTTTTCTGGGTGGGATACGACCAATGGGTTAGTTTCCCTGTGGGTCCTGTTTTCCCCACATCCATGGGCTTACTGTATCAGCACTAAAAATAACAATTACATCATTAACATAATATTCCTGTCTGAAAAACAATGGCAACACTAGCTATTCTCTCTCAGAATTAGAAAGACCTAATTGGCCCTATCAAAGGTTCCAGCTGTCTTGAAATCCTAGTATGAAACCATATAGATATAGCAACGCTCCTAGAACACTCCGGCTCCATAAGGACAACGCTCCTAGAACACACCGGCTCCATGAGGACAACGCTCCTAGAACACACCGGTTCCATAAGGACAACGCTCCTAGAACACACCGGCTCCATAAGGACAACGCTCCTAGAACACTCCGGCTCCATAAGGACAACGCTCCTAGAACACACCGGCTCCATGAGGACAAAGCTCCTAGAACACACCGGCTCCATAAGGACAACGCTCCTAGAACACACCGGCTCCATAAGGACAACGCTCCTAGAACACACCGGCTCCATGAGGACAACGCTCCTAGAACACACCGGCTCCATAAGGACAACGCTCCTAGAACACACCGGCTCCATAAGGACAACGCTCCTAGAACACACCGGCTCCATGAGGACAACGCTCCTAGAACACTCCGGCTCCATAAGGACAACGCTCCTAGAACACACCGGCTCCATAAGGACAACGCTCCTAGAACACACCGGCTCCATAAGGACAACGCTCCTAGAACACACCGGCTCCATAAGGACAACGCTCCTAGAACACACCGGCTCCATAAGGACAACGCTCCTAGAACACACCGGCTCCATAAGGACAACGCTCCTAGAACACACCGGCTCCATAAGGTCAACGCTCCTAGAACACACCGGCTCCATGAGGACAACGCTCCTAGAACACACCGGCTCCATAAGGACAACGCTCCTAGAACACACCGGCTCCATAAGGACAACGCTCCTAGAACACACCGGCTCCATAAGGACAACGCTCCTAGAACACTCCGGCTCCATAAGGACAACGCTCCTAGAACACACCGGCTCCATAAGGACAACGCTCCTAGAACACACCGGCTCCATAAGGACAACGCTCCTAGAACACTCCGGCTCCATAAGGACAACGCTCCTAGAACACACCGGCTCCATAAGGACAACGCTCCTAGAACACACCGGCTCCATAAGGACAACGCTCCTAGAACACACCGGCTCCATAAGGACTACGCTCCTAGAACACACCGGCTCCATAAGGACAACGCTCCTAGAACACACCGGCTCCATAAGGACAACGCTCCTAGAACACACCGGCTCCATGAGGACAACGCTCCTAGAACACACCGGCTCCATGAGGACAACGCTCCTAGAACACACCGGCTCCATAAGGACAACGCTCCTAGAACATACCGGCTCCATAAGGACAACGCTCCTAGAACACACCGGCTCCATAAGGACAACGCTCCTAGAACACACCGGCTCCATAAGGACAACGCTCCTAGAACACACCGGCTCCATAAGGACAACGCTCCTAGAACACACCGGTTCCATAAGGACAACGCTCCTAGAACACACCGGCTCCATAAGGACAACGCTCCTAGAACACTCCGGCTCCATAAGGACAACGCTCCTAGAACACACCGGCTCCATAAGGACAACGCTCCTAGAACACACCGGCTCCATAAGGACAACGCTCCTAGAACACTCCGGCTCCATAAGGACGCACGTAGAATGCAGAACCATTTGTATAAACGGGCTGCTTTTTAATCAGCTCCAAACATTAACGGTGTAATCATAAGGATACATAAGAAACTCAAAATCGCCATCTTGGGTAAAGGCGAATACCAAGAAGGCATAATCACTTTTCTTAAATG
Source organism: Salvelinus namaycush (assembly GCF_016432855.1). NCBI lineage: Eukaryota > Metazoa > Chordata > Actinopteri > Salmoniformes > Salmonidae > Salvelinus > Salvelinus namaycush. Next base: position 154,736 of record NW_024061152.1, read on the forward strand.
TATCCATAAATCCACCCACATACGCCTATGTCGGCCTTCCACATCTGTCTATGTCGGCCTTCCACATCTGTCTATATCAGCCTTCCACATCTGTCTATGTAGGCCTTCCACATCTGTCTATGTAGGCCTTCCACATCTGTCTATGTAGGCCTTCCACATCTGTCTATGTCGGCCTTCCACATCTGTCTATGTAGGTCTTCCACATCTGTCTATGTAGGCCTTCCACATCTGTCTATGTAGGCCTTCCACATCTGTCTATGTAGGCCTTCCACATCTGTCTATGTAGGTCTTCCACATCTGTCTATGTAGGCCTTCCACATCTGTCTATGTCGGCCTTCCACATCTGTCTATGTCGGCCTTCCACATCTGTCTATGTCGGCCTTCCACATCTGTCTATGTCGGCCTTCCACATCTGTCTATGTCGGCCTTCCACATCTGTCTATGTCGGCCTTCCACATCTGTCTATGTCGGTCTTCCACATCTGTCTATGTCGGCCTTCCACATCTGCGGTGGAAGGTGGCCGAGCTACAGCTGTGTTTGTCAGACCAGGAGACATCCCCAAAATCTGTCTTCTCACGGAAACGTCTATACTAATCCAAAAGCAAACGAGTACACTTTCTACTCAAACAGGCATAAAACATTCTCCCAAATCGATGTTATATTATTGTCTACACCTCTATTTTCTCAAATAAAAAAAATTGACATTTTGACACATATCTGATCACCATGCCTAATACTGCCAATTACAAATGTCAGAATCTCCTAAAAGAGCCACAAAAACTAATGTTGTTAACTGCGTTAATATGTTCTCAACAAACACATTTTTTCAGACCAGGTAGCTATTACTCTTTCCAAAGTCAAGGTATAACTTAATTTATTGATAAGACAGGGAGCAGAATTTGCCATCCAACGAGTTAGACTCACTATTACGTCCATGGTAATCGTCCCAGATGTTTACTGGCCAACCAGCTACGCAGTAACGATCAATTAGCTGATATAGCAACTATTGTATCTGAAACAGGAGAATTACTATCAGAACCCAAATTAATCAATCAAAGACTCTGCCGCTTCTATAAAGAACTGTACACCTCTGATTGTTAATCCACACCAAGCAAGACTAAGTTCTTTCCAAAATAATTAAGAAGTCCTCTTTTATCTCAACAAAAGAAGCCGCCTCTCTGGGAGACCAACTCTCTCTCAATGAACTCAAAAGAGCATTGGAAAGCATGAATAAAGGCAAATCATTTGGATGGGACGGTATTCTCCCTGAGGTCTATATAAAATGTTGGAATCAATTAGGTCCAGTATTGGTCTAAATGATTAACACAGCCGTTTACAGAGGTTCATTAGGGAGAGATGTGAATACAGCACCAATTGCAGTTTTTTTTTTTTTAAAGGATAAGGATGCCACCCTGCATCCCACTGCTGGTTTGCTTCTGAAGCTAAGCAGGGTAGGTCCTGGATGGGAGACCAGATGCTGCTGGAAGTGGTGTTGGAGGGCCAGTAGGATTGGGGACATTGCCCTATGTAAAGTGCTGTCTTTTGGATGGGATGTTAAACGGGTGTCCTGACTCTCTGTGGTCGCTATGATCCCATGGCACTTATGGTAAGAGTAGGGGTGTTAACCCTGGTGTCCTGGCAAAATGGCCATCTGCCCCTCATACTGTCACTGTCACCTAATCATCCCCAGCTTACTATTGGCTGGTTCATCCTCTCCCCTGTAACTATTTCCCAGCTTGCTGCTGTACATGAGAATGTGTTCTCAGTCACTTTACCCAGTTAAATAAAAAGTGTTCTCACTAGTGCACCCTATTTTTGATAAACACAAATATTAATCTGTTTTCCAAAATATTGTCGTTCCGTCTCGAGATTTACTTACCCAAATTGGTCTACACGGACCAAAGTGGGTTAGTTAAAAAAAGTTTATCCTCAACTATTAAATATCTTAAATGTTTCATCTGTTTTATCTCTCGCGACATAAAAATCTTTGAATGGTCATATCTCTGGTCCCTCTTGGCTCCAATTTCATTAATATGATTAAAATACTATTTGCCAATACCTCAGCAATAGTTATAACAGGCAATATGTGCTACAATCCATTCAGAATCACTAGACGCAGCAGATAAGGTGATCCGATTTCTCCTCTGCTATTTGTATTATCTATGGAACCTCTGGCCAAGGCAAATCGTCCAATCAAAGGAAGTAACACACATTTCCCTCAAATCTACTGATCACTTCATCTGATCATACGCAGATGATATTTTACTAGACAATGCATCTCGATCGCTCCTAAACATATTGAAGATCATACATAAATTCAGCTTAATCTCAAATTATAAAATGAATCTAATCTACTTTAACAGAATTCTCAAATCAATTCAATCTGACCTCAATAGATTGACTAACATCCTTGTTGCTTTAAACAGCAGAATATCTATTGAATATATTGTCACGGCTGGATTTCTGTAGTTCAATGCTTCCCAAATCAAATCAAATTTTATCTGTCACTTACACATGGTTATCAGATTTTAATTTTTATTTAACCAGGTAAGCTAGTTGAGAACAAGTTCTCATTTACAACTGCGACATGGCCAAGATAAAGCAAAGCAGTTCGATACAAACAACAACACAGAGTTGCACATGGAATAAACAAAACATACAGTCAATAACACAAAAAAAAGGAACGTCTATATACAGTGTGTGCAAATGGCGTGAGGAGGTAAAGCAATAACTAGGCCATAGTAGCGAAGTAATTACAATCTAGCAGATTAACACTGGAGTGATAGATGAGCAGATGATGATGTGCAAGTAGAGATACAGGTGTGCAAAAGAGCAGAAAAGTAAATAAAAACAATATGGGGATGAGATATGGAGATTGGGTGGGCTATTTACAGATTGACTATGTACAGCTGCAGCGATCGGTTAGCTGCTCAGATAGCTGATGTTTAAAGTTAGTGAGGGAAATATAAGTCTCCAGCTTCAGCTTCAGCGACTTTTACTAATGCGAGTGTAGTGAAATGCTCGTGCTTCTAGTTCCGATAGTGCAGTAATATCTAACAAGTCATCTAACAATTCCCCAACAACTACCTAATACACACAAATCTAAAGGGGTGAATGAGAATATGTACATGTAAGTATATGGATGAGCGATGGCTGAGCAGCATAGGCAAGGTGCAATAGATGGTATAAAATACAGTACATACATGTGATATGAGTTATGTAAGATGTGTGACCATTAAAGTGGCATTATTAAAATGACTAGTGATCCATTTATTAACGTGGCCAGGGATTGGGTCTCAATGTAGGCAGCAGCCTCTCTGAGTTAGTGATTGCTATTTAGCAGTCTGATGGTATTGAGATAGAAGCTGTTTTTCAATCTCTCGGTCCCAGCTTTGATGCACCTGTACTGACCTCGCCTTCTGGATGGTAGCGGTGTGAACAGGCAGTGGCTCGGGTGGTTGATGTCCTTGATGATCTTTTTGGCCTTCCTGTGACATCGGGTGCTGTAGCTGTCATTGAGGGCAGGTAGTTTGCCCCCGGTGATGCGTTGTGCAGACCGCACCACCCTCTGGAGAGCCTTGTGGATGATGGCGGTGCAGTTGCCGTACCAGGCTGTGATACAGCCTGACAGGATGCTCTCGACTGTGCATCTGTAAAAGTTTGTCAGGGTTTTGGGTGACAAGACAAATTTCTTCAGCCTCCTTCACCACACTGTCTGTGTGAGTGTACCATTTCAGTTTGTCTGTGATGTGTACGCCGAGGAACGTAAAACTTTCCACCATCTCCACTGCTGTCCCTTCGATGTGGATAGGCGGGTGCTCCCTCTGCTGTTTCCTGAAGTCCACGATCATCTCCTTTGTTTTTCTGACATTGAGTGAGAGGTTGTTTTCCTGACACCACACTCTGAGTGCCTTCACTTCTTCCCTGTAGGCTGTCTCGTCGTTGTTGGTAATCAAGCCCACTACTTTTGTTGACATCTGCAAATTTGATGATTGAGTTGGAGGCGTGCATGGCCACGCAGTCGTGGGTGAACAGGGAGTACAGGAGAGGGCTGAGCACGCACCCTTGTGGGGCCCCAGTGTTGAGAGTTAGCGAAGTGGAGATGTTGTTTCCTACCTTCACCAAATGGGGGCGGCCAGTCAGAAAGTCCAGGACACAATTGCACAGGGCGGGGTTGAGACCCAGGGCCTCCAGCTTGATGTTGAGCTTGGAGGGTACTTTGGTGTTGAATGCTGAGCTTTAGTCAATGAACAGCATTCTTACATAGGTATTCCTCTTGGCCAGATGGGATAGGGCAGTGTGCAGTGCAATGGCGATTGCGTCGTCTGTGCACCTGTTGGGACGATATGTAAACTGAAGTGGGTCTAGGGTGGCCGGTAAGGTGGAGGTGATATGATCCTTGACTAGTCTCTCAAAGCACTTCTTGATGACAGAAGTGAGTGCTATGAGGCGGGAGTGATTTAGTTCAGTTATCTTTGCCTTCTTGGGTACAGGAACAATGGCAGCCATCTTGAAGCATGTGGGAACAGCAGACTGGGATAGGGAGTGATTGAATATGTCCGTAAACACACCAGCCAGCTGGTCTGCGCATGCTTTGGGAATGCAGCTAGGAATGCCGTCTGGGCCAGCAGCCTTGCGAGGGTTAACACGCTTAAATGTTTTACTCACGTCAGCCACGGAGAAGGAGAGGGGGGTGCGCAGTCCTTGTTAGCGGGCTGAGACGGTGGCTCTGTATGATCCTCAAAGCGGGCAAAGAAGGAAGTGTCTGGAAGTGTGACATTGGTGTCCATGACGTGGCTGGATTTCTTTTTGTAGTCCGTGATTTCCTGTAGAACCTGCCACATACATCTCAAGTCTGAGCCGTTGAATTGCGACTCCACCTTGTCCCTGTACTGGCATTTCGCTTGTTTGATTGCCTTGCGGAGGGAATAACTACACTGTTTATATTCAGACATATTCCCATTCCCATATTCCCTTTCCATGGTTGTATGTGGTGGATCGTGCTTTCAGTTTTGCGTGAATGCCGCCATCCATCCGCGGTTTCTGGTTAGGGTAGGTTTTAATAGTCACAGTGGGTCCAACATCTCCAATGCACTTCTTTATAACCGCACTCACCGAGTCAGCGTATAGGTCGATGTTGTTCTCTGAGGCTGACCGGAACATATTCCAGTCCAAGTGATCAAAACAATCTTGAATGTGTAACCTTTATTTAACTAGGCAAGTCAGTTAAGAACAAATTCTTATTTACAATGACGGCCTCCTGGAGAACAGTGTGTTAACTGCCTTGATCAGGGGCAGAATGACAGATTCTTACCTTGTCAGCTCAGGAATTCAATCCAGCAACCGTTCGGTTACAGGCCCAACGCTCTAACCACTAGGCTACCTGCCACCCCAAAATCGTGGCTTCCGATTGGTCGGACCAGCGTTGAATGGTTCTCGTCACTGGTACATCCTGTTTGAGTTTCTGCCTATAAGACGGAAGAAGCAAGATGGCGTCGTGGTCGGACTTGCCAAAGGGAGGGCGGGGGAGGGCTTTGTATGCATCGTGGAGTAGCAGTGGTAGAGGGTATTGTGCATGCGAGTAGCGCAATCAATATGCTGGAAGAATTTAGGTAGACTTGTTCTCAAATTTTCTTTGTTAAAATCCCCAGCTACAATAAATGCAACCTCACAGGCTGACTACACCGCTCGCGTCGCGTGCGTGAGCGTTGCAAAATAAATGTAGAAATCTATGTTATTCAATTATTGCACCCACACTGCTCGTGCGCTCCAATGAGCGTCTGCGTTGCCAAGGGCTAAAATAGAAGTCAGTTCTATTTGTGACGCAGATCGCTCTGCAAGTCCTGCCTCTCCCATCTCCTCATTGGTTTATAGAAGCAGATACCCACGTGCCATCTCCTCATTGGTTATACCCACGTGAGTGATTGAAAGACGAATGAGGTCAGTGGCAGTAATGCACCTAATTTATGAAAGTTGCAAATCGCAATATAAAGTCAAGAGAAGAAAAAGCCTGGAAGGAGGAGAGATGACTATAAACGATTCGGTTGACCGTTTAATGTGTGGATTCATTTGTGGAGTAGAGGACCTTGTGCATTTCAGGTAAAATAACAACTCAATGTTTATATCCCAGGACAAATTAGCTAGCAACAGCAAGCTAGCTAAATAGGACAAATTAGCTAGCAAGTGCAAGCTAGCTAGCTAAATTGCCATAAATGTTTAATGCTTTTCGACCTGTCCACAAATTAATATAATTGGTTCAGAGTTTGTTTTGATATTTTAACCTGCGTGTCGTAATTGCGTTTGGTGTGGGGGGACAAAATACAAACGCAATCACGACACACAGGTTAAAATGTCAAAACACGGTGGCGCACGATTGCGCACGCGCACAGCCGGTTTGTGTTCCGTGTCAGGATGTATGGTTTCCAGTTTGCATACAGTCCAGTGAAGTTCCTTAATGGTCATCTTGGTGTCTGCTTGAGGGGGAATGTGCACAGCTGTGAATATAAATGACGATAATTCTCTTGGTAGGTAAAATTGGCCTGCACTTGATTGTAAGGAATCCTATATCGGGTGAGCAGAAGGACTTGAGTTCCTGCATGTTGTTATGATTACACCATGAGTCATTAATCATAAAGCATACATTATGCCCTTCCTTTTCCCAGAGAGGTGTTTATCTCTGTTGGCGCGATGCATAGAGAAGCCTGGTGGCTGAACTGATTCCGACAACATATCCCGAGAAAGCCATGTTTCCGTGAAACAGAGAATGTTACAATCTCTGATGTGTCTCTGGAAGGCAACCCTTGCTCGAATTTCGTCTACCTTGTTGTCAAGAGACTGGACATTGGCTAGTAGTATACTTGGGAGCGGTGTGCGATGTGCACATCTATGGAGCCTCGCCAGGTGGCAGCTTTGTCTGCCCCTTCTGCGGTGTCGTTGTTTTGGATCGCCTACTGGAATTAGCTCCATTGTCCTGGGTGGTGGTCCGAACAGAGGATCCGCTTCGGGAAAGTCGTATTCCTGGTCGTAATGTTGGTAAGTTGACATTACTCTTATATCCAATAGTTCCTCCCGACTGTATGTAATAAAACCTAAGATTACCTGGGGTAACAATGTAAGAAATAATACATAAAAAATAAATAAATACTGCATAGTTTCCTAAGAACTTGAAGCGAGGCGCCATGCTGTTATTCCCATGTTTCCCCCTTCTGGCTATTGGGATAAAATTCATAGTGAGGTTTCAAAATTCATATGGCAAGGTAAACGATCCCGGATAAAATGATCAAACTTACAAAGAGGGAAAGGTAAACGATCCCGGATAAAATGATCAAACTTACAAAGAGGGAAAGGTAAACGATCCCGAATAAAATGATCAAACTTACAAAGAGGGAAAGGTAAACGATCCCGGATAAAATGATCAAACTTACAAAGAGGGAAAGACAAAGGAGGACTATCCGTATCAAACTTCAAATTGTATTTCAAGGCGCTAACATTTCGCTCCATTCTAAATTGATTTAGACATGATTCTTTGCCCCCTGGCTGAGTATAAAGAGAAACATGGTGTCTCCTATGGCCCAGGAAGAACTGGTCTTCAATGATATTTCCCTTAAACAATGTAAACTACACTTTGGTCCTATTATTGACCACATCATTTCTATTTGGTGCAACATTTAAAAACAATGTAACTGGGAATCAAAATGGCATGCACACACTCCATTATTTCACAATAATGCCTTGCGATCTGGAGGGTGGCCTTTTGCATCCCCCATTGGTCCAAATATGGAGTCCGTGCCCTTGCCGAAATCATGGACAGTAATGGTTTGAGAACATCCCAAGATTTGAAAGACACATAACCAGGCAACTCCTTTTTGATATATATTTTTTATTTAACTAGGCAAGTTAATTAACTTCACCAGGGTAGGGGGCACTATTTTCACTTCCGGATGAAAAGCGTGCCCAAAGTAAACGGCCTGCTACTCAGGCCCAGAAGCTAGGATATGCATATAGATTTGGATAGAAAACACTCTAAAGTTTCCAAAACTGTTAAAATAATGTCTGTGAGTATAACAGAACTGATTTGGCAGGCAAAAACCTGAGAAAAATCCATCCAGGAAGTGGGATTTTTTTATGTTTGTAGTTTTCTATTGAATGCCATTACAGTATCCATTGACTCAAATTGCACTTCCTATGGCTTCCACTAGATATCAACAGTCTTTAGAAATTGTTTCAGGCTTGTATTCTGAAAAATGAGAGAGTAAGACCACTCTGAATGAGGGGACCCTACAGTGTCCCAGAGGTTTTTCATGCGCGCGACTGAGAGTGCGCCTTTCTTGTTTACCTTTTATATTGACGACGTTATTGTCCGGTTGAAATATTATCGATTATTTAGGCTAAAAACAACCTGAGGATTGATTGTAAACATCGTTTGACATGTTTCTACGAACTTTACGGATACTATTTGGATTTTTCGTCTGCCTGTTGTGACTGCGTTTGAGCCTGTGGATTACTGAACAAAACGCGCAAATAAAACTGAGGTTTTTGGATATAAACAGGGACTTTATCAAACAAAACAAACATTTATTGAGTAAATGGGAGTCTTGCGAGTGCAACCATATGAAGATCATCAAAGGTAAGTGATTAATTTTATCGCTATTTCTGACTTGTGTAACTCCTCTACTTGGCTGGTAACTATTTGTGATGATTTGTCTGCTGGGCGCTGTTCTCAGATAATTGCATGGTATGATTTCGCCGTAAAGCCTTTTTGAAATCTGACACTGGGGTTGGATTAACAAGAAGTGAATCTTTAAACCGATGTATAACACTTGTATTTTTTATTAATTTTTAAAATGAGTATTTCTGTTTTTGAATTTGGCGCTCTGCAATTTCACTGGATGTTGGCCAGGTGGGACGCTAGCGTACCCTAGTGAGGTTTTATGACGTCCTACCCTATCCAAACCCTCCCCAAACGATGCTGGGCCAATTGTGCGCAGCCCTAAGATCAAACCCGGGTCTGTAGTGATGCCTCTAGCACTGAGATGCAGTGCCTTAGATCGCTGTGCCACTCGGAAGCCCAAACTATTTACAACTTATGTCAGCTATGATGGCCAATGGAGTCCCTTGAGAAACCCAATTACCGAAACATCCAATGATGGGATTTATAATTAAATTATCTCTTCACCCAAAAGGACTGACCTCTATAATACACTACATGACCAAAAGTATGTGGACACCTGCTCGTCGAACACCTCATTCCAAAATCATGGGCATTAATATGGAGTTGGTTCCTCCTTTGCTACAATAACAGCCTCCACTCTTCTGGGAAGTTCTTCCACTTGATGTTGGAACATTGCTGCAGGGACTTGCTTCCATTCAACCACAAGAGCATTGGTGAGGTCGGGCACTGATGTTGGGCGATAAGGCCTGGCTCGCAGTCAGCATTCCAATTCATCCCAAAGATGTTTGATGGGGTTGAGGTCAGGGCTCTGTGCAGACCAGTCAAGTTCTTCCACACCGATCTCGACAAACCATTTCTGTATGGACCTCGCTTTGTGCACAGGGGCATTGTCATGTTGAAACGGGAAAGGGCCTTCCCCAAACTGTTGCCACAAAGTTGGAAGCACAGATTCGTCCAGAATGTCATTGCTTTGTGCACAGGGGCATTGTGTTTTATGCTGTACCGTTAAGATTTCCCTTCATTGGAACTGAAGGGCCCTAGCCCGAACCATGAAAAGCAGCCCCAGACCATTATTTATCCTCCACCAAACTTTACAGTTGGCACTATGCATTGGGGCAGGTAGCGTTCTCCTGGCATCCGCCAAACCCATATTCGTCTGTCAGACTGCCAGATGGTGAAGTGTGATTCATCACTCCAGAGAACGAGTTTCCACTGCTCCAGAGTCCAATGGTGGCGAGCTTTACACCACTCCAGCCGACGCTTGGCATTGCGCATGGTGGTCTTAGGCTTGGCCATGGCTGCTCGGCCATGGAAACCCATTTCATGAAGCTCCCAACAAGCAGTTATTGTGCTGATGTTGCTTCCAGAGGCAGTTTGGAACTCTGTAGTGAGTGTCGCACCTGAGGGCAGGCGGTTCTGTGAGCTTGTGCGGCCTACCACTTCGCGGCTGAGCCGTTGTTGCTCCTAGACGTTTCCACTTCACAACAACAGCACTTACAGTTAACCGGGGCAGCTCTAGCAGAGCAGAAATTTGACGAACTGACTTGCCACGTTGAAAGTCACTGAGCTCTTCAGTGAGGCCATTCCGCTGCCAATGTTTGTCTATGGAGATTGCATGGCTGTGTGCTCGATTTTATACACCTGTCAGCAAAGGGTGTGGCTGAAATAGCCAAATCCACTAATTTGAAGGGATGTCCACATATGTTTGTATATATAGTGTACATTACACAACACAAGATGTTGCCTGGTAGTCTAATGCTTCTTGTTAGAAGACACACACACACACACACACACACCAAACACACACACACACACACACACACACACACACACACACACACACACACACACACACACACACACACACACACACACACACACACACACACACACACACACACACACACACACAACCTTGTATGGCATGTCTCCATACTGCAATGAATCATCTTGAAATTGCTTTCCTTTTGCTCCTACTGAATGCAATAACCTGACCTTTTGAAGTGCTACATAGGGTAACCAACAGCAACATCTAAAACATATCCAAATGAAGGAAAACAAAATCAATGTGTTATATTCTCACCCGAAATATGTGTCCGAAATAGAGCCGTCCTCATAGGCTTGGAGCCATCACCTTGCAATGAAGGCTTCTATTTTTAGAAAAACGTTAAACATGGGTTTTATATAAAAGAACAACACAGAGACTGTGATAGCAGAATATCCCAAATATGACCGCGCGCGCGTGCGTGCAGCAGCGCTTAGAATCCGCGAGATCGTTCTGATTCTAGAGTTGCGCAGACAGAAATCACCGAGCTAATTTTAACTCCGCCAGCGCGCGCCAAGCCAGCAAAGCTCCATTCACAAATTTCTCGTCTTCCCTCCCTCGGTTCCTCCTTCCCCTCCCTCTCTCCCATGCATGCACGCACACGATCGCGCGTACAGGCACACACGCACACACACATAGGCCACTTAACCGCAATACGTTCCTTTTGATGGTTTCTATTTATACATCTATTGTTTTCTATTATTGTGTTTTATTGTCAACAAACGTTCTGTTAATAAACACATCAACATATGTATAAGTAGGCTAAAGACGTAACAATACCACAGTTTCATTCAACAGCATTGCTTTTTCCCCAGCGCAGTCCGTGACTGTAGAGCAAGAGAGAGCCAGAGAGAGGAGATAGAGGAGGGGGGAGATAGAGAGGAGGGGGAGAGAGATGGGGATGGAGAGAGGAGAGAGACAACGCCGTAGAGATAGACAGAGAATAAGAATACAAAATATTTTTAAAAATTACCAGTTCCTTGTGTCCTTTTAACTCTTTTGCAACGCTGGATAAAAATGCAAAATATTTTGTGGAGAGTAGTCCTTGAGAAGAGGAGCGTGGTGCGGATCTCTTACGCTATCCCTTCGCTATCCCATTGCTTCAACACTCTCGGCAGTTTCACCGCCTCTGCCGCTTGCCGCTCTCCTCCAGCATAGCCCATGCACACCGCTCATTGGACGCGCTGCAGACGATTCGATAATTCTCCCCTGCTGACGTCAGAAGCTCACTACAGTCATGCTGTGTCGCTGCGTTCTGTGAATCACAGACGGAATATTGATAATGAAATCCGAATTCTCCGGGTTTCATAAACAATACTACTAGATCGGTAGAACAGAGGACGGGGCCTGGGAAACAGGCAAACGGATGGGTGGGATTTTGTTGGGATGGGAACGTGCATATCACACTCTCGAATCGCCCGTCCATCTCTGGGTCCGGTACGCATGCACGCACATACATACACACACGCACGCACGCACGCACGCACACACACACACACACACACACACACACACACACACACACATACATACCCCAAGGTCGACCTGGTGCGTACGGTTTTTGCAGACGGACAGACTCTTAGCGAAGTACATGCACTTTATCCTTCTCATCGCAGCGCAGTTGAGATCAAGTGCGGAACCTGGGTCGCAACTCAAGCGACACGGAGACACTCCATTGCGGCCACATGTCGAAACATACTGTACATTTAAACTAAGTCCTCCCTCAAAACATCACTCTGGAAAAAAGTCCTATTTATTCTCTCTCATTGAGTACTCTGCGTACTCTGAGTACTCTGTGGTTTGTTCTGTGGTTTGTAGCTGGTTGGCGGTTTAACGGCTCTAACTAGCTCACACTGCATCATAAGACAGAAACCCCTTTAGCAGCTACCCAGCAGCCAACAAAAAGCCTTTTGACAGGCCTATAATCTCAATCTATAGATATCAGCTGATGTGGTGTATTCTACTGTGGTGTGTTTTGTGCACTTGTTTAATGTCATGGTAGAGTGTGTGTGTGTGTGTGTGTGTGTGTGTGTGTGTGTGTGTGTGTGTGTGTGTGTGTGTGTGTGTGTGTGTGTGTGTGTGTGTGTGTGTGTGTGTGTGTGTGTGTGTGTGTGTGTGTGTGTGTGTGTGTGTGTGTGTGGATTCGATAATTCATTCTCTTCTAAACGTGTATTGTCCCTCCAAGACTCTCCATTCCATGCAGAAATGTTTCAGCTCCTCCCCCCTCATTCATTGCACGTCATAAAATAGAACCCATCTTCCACACATCAGGAAGTGAAGTCCACATGTTGCATTAGTTATGTGATCAATGATTGATTAATGGAAGTTAAGAAACTATTTGCGGGAAACTAGTATAATATACATATAATATAGGGGGGTATAAAGGGTGGCGTATATAGGGTGTTATATATAGGGGGGTATGGTATGTATAGGGTGGTATATAGGGTGTTATATATAGGGGGGTATGGTATGTATAGGGTGGTATATAGTGTGTTATATATAGGGGGGTATGGTATGTATAGGGTGGTATATAGGGTGTTATATATAGGGGGGTATGGTATGTATAGGGTGTTATATATAGGGGGTATGGTATGTATAGGGTGGTGTATAGTGTGTTATATATAGGGGGTATGGTATGTATAGGGTGTTATATATAGGGGGGTATGGTATGTATAGGGTGGTATATAGTGTGTTATATATAGGGGGTATGGTATGTATAGGGTGGTATAGTGTGTTATATATAGGGGGTATGGTATGTATAGGGTGGTATATAGGGTGTTATATATAGGGGGTATGGTATGTATAGGGTGGTATATAGGGTGTTATATATAGGGGGGTATGGTATGTATAGGGTGGTATATAGGGTGTTATATATAGGGGGTATGGTATGTATAGGGTGTTATATATAGGGGGGTATGGTATGTATAGGGTGGTATATATAGGGGGGTATGGTATGTATAGGGTGGTATATCGTGTGTTATATATAGGGGGTATGGTATGTATAGGGTGGTATATAGGGTGTTATATATAGGGGGGTATGGTATGTATAGGGTAGTATATATAGG
>NW_024061152.1:173296-185796 GCF_016432855.1 Salvelinus namaycush
CTTCTTAGGTTAGGGTTAGGGTTAGGGTTAGGGTTAGGGTTATATAAGCCAGTGTTCTGTTGCTCAGAAGAGTGCTGAGGGTTAGGGTTAGGGTTAGGGTTAGGGTTAGGGTTAGGGTTAGGGTTAGGGTTAAGGTTATATAAGCCGGTGTTCTGTTGCTCAGAAGAGTGCTGAGGGTTAGGGTTAGGGTTAGGGTTAGGGTTATATAAGCCAGTGTTCTGTTGCTCAGAAGAGTGCTGAGGGTTATAGCCTGTGTTGGTTGTTTCTCAGATAGAGCTGATGGTTATGTCCTGTATTTTGGTTAGTGTTGCTGAGAGAGAGAGATGAAAAGTGTGTCCTATGTTGGTTGTTGCAGAGAGAGAGAGCTTATTAGTATCTCCTGTGTGTGTAAATCGGACGCAGTTTGTTGATTATTGAAAATGTTTTGGTATTCTGTTTAAGTTCCCAGGGGGGAAGGGGAAGGCAATGCTACACATTGTTTTCCTCCGGTATTGAACACAGATCATCCTGTCTTCAATTTTATCGATTATTTACATTAAAAAATACCTAAAGTTGTATTACAAAAGTAGTTTGAAATGTTTGGACAAAGCTTACAGGTAACTTTTGAGATATTTTGTAGTCACGTTGTGCAAGTTGGAACCAGTGTTTTTCTGGATCAAACGCACCAAATAAATGGACATTTTGGATATATATCGACGGAATTAATCGAACAAAAGGACCATTTGTGATGTTTATGGGACATATTGGAGTGCCAATAGAAGAAGCTCGTCAAAGGTAAGGCATGAATTATATCTTTATTTCTGCGTTTTGTGTCGCGCCGGGAGGGTTGAAATATGATGGTCTGTGATTGTTAGCTGGGGTGCTATCCTCAGATAATAGCATTGTTTGCTTTCGCCGTAAAGCATTTTTGAAATCTGACACGTTGGCTGGATTCACAACAAGTGTAGCTTTAATTTGGTATATTGAATGTGTGATTTCATGAAAGTTTAATTTTTATAGTAATTTATTTAAATTTTGCGCTCTGCATTTTCACTGGATGTTGGCCAGGTGGGACGCTACCGTCCCACATATCCCAGAGAGGTTAATCAAATAGGGCTATCTTCTGTATACCCCCCTTCATTGTAACAACACAACTGATTGGCTCAAACACATTAAGAATTAAATAAATTCCACAAATTAACTTTTAAGAAGGCACACCTGTTAATTGACATTTATTCCAGGTGACTACCTCATGAAGCTGGTTGAGAGAATGCCAAGAGTGTCCAAAGCTTTCATCAAGGCAAAGGGTGGCTATTTGAAAAATCGCAAATATAAAATATGTTTTGATTTTGTTTAACACTTTTTTGGTTACTACATGATTCCATATGTGTTATTTCAGAGTTTTGATGTATTCACTATTATTCTACAATGTAGAAAATACAAAAAAATTAAGAAAAACCCTTGAATAAGTAGGTGTTATAAAACTTTTGACCGGTAGTGTATAGAGAAAGAGAGCTAGAGAGAAAGATGTAGAGATAAAGAATGATAGAGAGAAAGAAATATATATATATATATATATATATATAGAGAGAGAGAAATAGTGATAGAGATACATATATATATATATGAGAGAGAGAACTATATATAGAGATAAAGAGATATAGAGAGAAAGAAATATATATATATGGAGAGAAATAGAGATAAAGAGAGATATCGCAAAGGCCCGAGGTGGGTGTTGACGCAATGTGATTTCTGTTTCCCAGTAGCGGCCAGGGGCAAGTGGCCCACGCGTAACAACCAAGTGCTGCGAGCTATGAGAGTATTGGATTGCCGAAGGACAGCCTTCGCAAAGCTGGTAAGCCGGAGAGTCCTGCTCTACTCTATAGACCTGCTGAGAGAATTGTTCCGTGCTGACCGGCTCAAGGAAGAGGCCTCGAGTGATGAGGGTCATTTAAATCACCCGGGGCCGCATCAGGCCAAGTGGGTTTGATATTCCTCGATACTCCTGACAACAAAAACCCCAACCATGGTTGGGAGACCACTTTGACAGTCGGCAGAGCAAAAGGGCACTCTGACGACGGCGAGTCCGAAGAGAGTAAACAAGGGAGGGCTATGGCTCAAAATCCCAACATGCCCCAGTTACCTGGGTTACACCCGACTGGCTCATCCCCCTTTCCCCGTAAGGCACGGCCGCATGGCGCACCTGTGGGCAGGTGAGTCGGCCGCTACCGAAGGGGATTGGGGGTTGCCGGTGAACCGGGACTTCCCGACATGGTCTCCAATTTTGAAGTGGCTTGAGTCTCGCCCAGGATCCTCGCGCGCCACTGGGAACCCAGCCGACCGCTCAGCACCCCGGCGCAGACGGGGGTTTAATGTCTCCCCTCCCTCGCGGCACGGCGGCGGCGGCGGAGCACCCGGAAGCCAACCTCAAACCTCAAACCTTATTGATCCGTGAACTGTGGCCTCTCGCTCGACTCTGTTCCCCTAGACAGGCAGCCAATCAGAGAACGATGGCTTGAATGCTGCCCCAGCCCCGGCTGGGAGAGGGAGACCCAAGTTATTGGGCTGATTACGCTTCCTGCCGGGATCAGTCTGATCACAGATGGCTGTGATGAAACAAAAGCTTGCGTTCCCTGCATGCTTGGATAGCTCTAAACCGCAAAGGTTTGAATTGAACGCTGCCCGCTGAGAGTGAACATTAAATGGGGATGGCCAGTGTCTAGCGGTTATGTACTACCAGGTCTCAGGTTCGCCTGAGTACGGGACTCTGCACGTCATGGGGGGAGCTCTCTTCCACGCTCCTTGGAGCATGAAGTGGAATGGCATGTGACTAACCATCAGCTGGCACTACCAGGCCTCAGGCTTGCTTGAGTGCGGGACGTCACACATGGTAGGTGTGTTTGTCTCCCCTACGTTCGGAGACCCGAGGCGATGTCAACCCATAGGCCCCGCAGCGATAGGGCACTGCACGAAGGCTCATGTCCTATGTGGATCGGGGCATGAGAGTCAATAAGCTGTGAATGCGGTCACCAGTAGCGTCTACCCTGAAACATGGGGGCCGGGGGTGAAAATGCAGGCCGAAGGGGAGTTACACTATATGCATACGCGCACATGGTAAGGTGCGAAGGGACGGAATGGTAACATGTATCACTCACACTGGGAAAAACTCACACATAGCGGTACTGTTCCATAGAAATGCATAGGGCGCTACCATCCGACGCACGGTCGAATAATCTCACTCTCTTCTGTCGCCCTCAGGTCTCTCGCGGTGACAGACTGAGTTAAGCAGCAGGAATCAGATGCCAGCTGGAGGACCCTAGATGGTTAGCGCTAGTCCTTGGCGACCTCGCTTCCAGGTAAGTAGTGCGCAGCACAAGACGGCTCGTAGGCAACTGACGGTCAGTCTGTAAGCTGGAAACGAGTCTACCCCACCATGCGGATCAACCGGGGGTCAAATGGCTGACTCTCAAAAGAGACGTAGCCCCGCTTCGCCGGTGCTCCTCGTGTGAAAGTGAAGAAATTCAATGAAGAGCGGGTAAAGGGCGGGAGTAACCATGACTCGATTAAGGTAGCCAAATGACTCGTCATCTAATTAGTGACGTGCATGAATGGATGAACGAGATTCCCTATGTCCCTACCTACTATCTGGCGAAACCACAGCCAAGGGAACGGGCTTGGCAGTATCAGCGGGGAAAGAAGACCCTGTTGAGCTTGAGTTTAAAACCTTTTCTCAATAGGGGGTGCTGTTTGCACTTTGTACAAATTTCGTTCCCAAATTAAACTGCCTCGTACTCAATTATTGCTCGTACAATATGCATATTATTATTACTATTGGATAGAAAACACTCTCTAGTTTCTAAAACCGTTTGAATTATATCTGTGAGTAAAACAGAACTCGAGTTGGAGCAATTTTCCGATGAGGAAGTGAGAAATCTGAAATCTGCAGGCTGTTCTGAGGTCAGTTTATTAATTTGCATGTCTTCTATTGGTTGAGATGCACTGCATACGCCTTCCCCTGGATGTCAGCAAATAGTGAGAATTGGAATGGAGTTGCTAGGCAGATCTGAGGCCTTATAAATGGGCTGGCAACGTGGGGTCCTCTCTTTCCTTCGTTCGCCATGACGCAAGACAGACCTCAGGATGGCGTTCTAGAAAGCTCCCGTTATAGCCCTTAGATATATCCGGCTCTGATTTTATTCGATATAGGTGTTAAAGACATCATAATGTTGTTATTTTAAACCGAGTTATATCAGTTTATATCAGTATATTGCGATTTTCGGGTATTTATTTGTGCTGCGTTCTGGTGAGTTGGGCACGTCTGGGCCACATGGCTAATGTTTACTGCTAATTCCAAAGTTGAAGGCGACAATCTACAACCGAGCAACGATTCTTTTGGACAAAGGACAACTTGCCCAAGATTCTGATGGGAGCTCATCAAAAAGTAAGAACTATTTATGATGTTAATTCGTTGTTCTGTTGAAAAATGTAAAACTCATATTCCGCCATTAATTTCGGTGCGGTCTCGCTTTAACGCACGCTGTATGTCGTAGTAACGTTCATTTTAAAAATCTAACACAGCGATTGCATTAAGAACTAATGTATCTTTCATTTGCTGTCCAACCTGTATTTTTTAGTCAAGTTTATGATTAGTTTAGATTAGATTAGATTAGGTGCCTCTCCCAAGATTTCTCCCGACATATTGTTGGCAGCTTGGCTACTATTCTCATTGTATAACCACGATTTGTGCCGCTAAATATGCACATTTTCGAACAAACTCTATATGTATTGTGTAATATGATGTTATAGGACTCTCATCTGAAGAAGTTTGAGAAGGTTAGTGAAAAAATTTATATATTTTGCTGGTTTATTCGTTATCGCTATTGTTGGCTTGAATCAATGCTGTTGTGTGGTTGGCTATTGTAGTAAGATAATATAATGCTATATTGTGTTTTCGCTGTAAAACACTTAAAAAATCTGAAATATTGGCTGGATTCACAAGATCTTTGTCTTTCATTTGAGGTACGCTGTGTATTTTTCATAAATGTTTTATGATGAGTATTTAGGTAATTCACGTTGGTCTCTGTAGTTATTCTAGTTGCTTTGGTGAGAGTTGTGATGGTGGCTGCAATGGTAAACTATGATTTATACCTGAAATATGCAAATTTTTCTAACAAAACATATGCTATACAATAAATATCTTATCAGACTGTCATCTGATGAAGTTGTTTCTTGGTTAGTGGCTATTTATATCTTTATTTGGTCGAAATTGTGATAGCTACCTATGCAGGAAAAAAATGGTGGAAAAAAAAAAGTTGTGTCTTTTGCTATCGTGGTTAGCTAATAGATTTACATATTGTGTCTTCCCTGTAAAACATTTTAAAAATCAGAAATGATGGCTGGATTCACAAGATGTGTATCTTTCATCTGGTGTCTTGGACTTGTGATTTAATGATATTTAGATGCTAGTATTTACTTGTGACGCTATGCTAGGCTATGCTAGTCAGCTTTTTTACTGATGGGGGTGCTCCCGGATCCGGGATTGTGTGCAAGTAGAAGCTAACCTAGCACTGTGAAGAGACATCTGCTATGCAAATGCAATACAAATTGATGGAAAGTGGTGTTGGGGGAAAAACATACGACATTATAAAATCCATGTACACAAACAACAAGTGTGCAGTTAAAATAGGCAAATTACACACACATTTCTTACCACAGGGCCATGGGGTGAGACAGGGATGTAGCTTAAGCCCCACCCTCTTCAACATATATATCAACGAATTGGCGCACAAGAACAGTGTGCAGCACCCGGCCTGACCCTACTAGAATCTGAAGTCAAATGTCTACTGTTTGCTGATGATCTGGTGCTTCTGTCCCCAACCAAGGAGGGCCTACAGCAGCACCTAGATCTTCTGCACAGATTCTGTCAGACCTGGGCCCTGACAGTAAATCTCAGTAAGACCAAAATAATGGTGTTCCAAAAAAGGTCCAGTCACCAGGTCCACAAATACAAATTCCATCTAGACACCGTTGCCCTAGAGCACACAAAAAACTATACATACCTCGGCCTAAACATCAGCGCCACAGGTAACTTCCACAAAGCTGTGAACGATCTGAGAGACAAGGCAAGAAGGGCATTCTATGCCATCAAAAGGAACATAAAATTCAACATACCAATTAGGATCTGGCTAAAAATACTTGAATCAGTTATAGAACCCATTGCCCTTTATGGTTGTGAGGTCTGGGGTCCGCTCACCAACCAATAATTCACAAAATGGGACAAACACCAAATTGAGACTGCATGCAGAATTCTGCAAAAATATCCTCTGTGTACAACGTAGAACACCAAATAATGCATGCAGAGCAGAATTAGGCCGATACCCGCTAATTATCAAAATCCAGAAAAGAGACGTTAAATTCTACAACCACTTAAAGGGAAGCGATTCCCAAACAAAGCCATCACCTACAGAGAGATGAACCTGGAGAAGAGTCCCCTAAGCAAGCTGGTCTTGGGGCTCTGTTCACAAACACAAACCCACCCCACAGAGCCCCAGGACAGCAACACAATTAGACCCAACCAAATCATGAGAAAACCAAAAGATAATTACTTGACACATTGGAAAGAATTAACAAAAAAACTGAGCAAACTAGAATGCTATTTGGCCCTAAACAGAGAGTACACAGTGGCAGAATACCTGACCACTGTGACTGACCCAAACTTAAGGAAAGCTTTGACTATTTACAGACTCAGTGAGCATAGCCTTGGTATTGAGAAAGGCCGCCGTAGGCAGACATGGCTCTCAAGAGAAGACAGGCTATGTGCACACTGCCCACAAAATGAGGTGGAAACTGAGCTGCACTTCCTGACCTCCTGCCCAATGTGTGACCATATTAGAGACACATATTTACCTCAGATTACACGAATCCACAAAGAATTCAAAAACGAACCCGATTTTGATAAACTCCCATATCTACTGGGTGAAATACCACAGTGTTCATCACAGCAGCAATATGTGTGATCTGTTGCCACAAGAAAAGGGCAACCAGTGAAGAACAAACACCATTGTAAATACAACCCATATTTATGCTTATTTATTTTCCCTGTTGTACTTTAACCATTTGTACATCATTACAACACTGTATATATACATAATGACATTTGCAATGTCTTTATTCTTTTGGAACTTCTGTGAGTGTCATTTTTGCTGTTCATTTTTATTGTTTATTTCACTTTTGTATATTATCTACCTCACTTGCTTTGGCAATGTTAACATATGATTCCCATGACAATAAAGCCCCTTGAATTGAATTTAATTTAATTGATAAAGAGATCTATAGAGAAATAGATATACAGGTGAAGTCGGAAGTTTACATACACTTAGGTTGGAGTCATAAAAACCCGTTTTTCAACCACTCCACAAATGTCTTGTTGACAAACTATAGTTTTGACAAGTTGGTTAGGACATCTACTTTGTGTAAGACACAAGTAATTGTTCCAACAATTGTTTACAGACAGATTATTTCACTTATAATTCACTGTATCACAATTCCAGTGTGTCAGAAGTTTACGCATACTAAGTTGACTATGCTTTTAAACAGCTTGGAAAATTCCAGAAAATGATGTCATGGCTTTAGAAGCTTCTGATAGGCTAATTGAGATCATTTGAGTCAATTGGAGGTATACCTGTGAATGTATTTCAAGGCCTACCTTCAAACTCAGTGCCTCTTTGCTTGACATCATGGTAAAATCAGAAAAAATCAGGCAAGACCTCAGGAAAAAAATGATATACTTCCACAAGTCTGGTTCATCCTTAGGTGTAATTTCCAAACGCCTGAAGGTACCATGTTCATCTGTACAAACAATAGTATGCAGTATAAACACCATGGGACCACGCAGCCGTCATACCACTCAGGAAGGAGACGCGTTCTGTCTCCTAGAAATGAATGTACTTTTGTGCAAAAAGTGCAAATCAATCCCAGAACAACAGCAAAGGACCTTGTGAAGATGCTGGAGGAAACAGGTACAAAAGTATCTATATCCACAGTAAAACAAGTCCTATATAGACATAACCTGAAAGGCCGCTCAGCAAGGAAGAAACCACTGCTCCAAAACCGCCTTGAAAAACCAGACTACTACCGGAGTGCCAAGTCTAGGACAAAAAGGTTTCTCAAAGGTTTTTACCCCCAAGCCATAAGACTTCTGGACTATTTGCATTGTGTGCCCCCTCCCAACTCCTCTTTTACGCTGCTGCTACTCTCTGTTTATCATGAATGCATAGTCACTTTAACTATACATTCATGTACATACTACCTCAATTGGCCCGACCAACCAGTGCTCCCGCACATTGGCTAACCGAGCTATCTGCATTGTGTTCCTCCACCCACCACCCGCCAACCCCTCTTTTACGCTACTGCTACACTCTGTTCATCATATATGCATAGTCACTTTAACCATATCTACATGTACATACTACCAAAAATAAGCCTGACTAACTGGTGTCTGTATGTAGCTCGCTACTTTTATAGCCTTGCTACTGTTATTTTCAAATGTCTTTTTAATGTTGTTTTATTTCTTTACTTACCTACACACACACACACCTTTTTTTTCGCACTATTGGTTAGAGCCTGTAAGTAAGCATTTCACTGTAAGGTTTACACCTGTTGTATTCGGCGCACGTTACAAATAAACTTTGATTTGATTTGATTTGAGACTACGGTTTACAACTTCACATGGGGCCAAAGATCATACTTTTTGGAGAAATGTCCTCTGGTCTGATGAAACAAAAATAGAATTGTTTGGCATCGTTATGTTGGGAGGAAAAAGGGGGAGGCTTGCAAGCCGAAGAACACCATCCCAACCGTGAAGCACGGGGGTGGCAGCATCATGTTGTGGGGGTACTTTGCTGCAGGAGGGACTGGTGCACTTCACAAAATAGATGGCATCATGAGGCAGGAAAATTAGGTGGATATATTGAAGCAACATCTCAAGACATCAGTCAGGAAGTTAAAGCTTGGTCGCAAATGGGTCTTCCAATTGGACAATGACCTCAAGCTTACTTCCAAAGTTGGCTTAAGGACAACAAAGTCAAGGTATTGGAGTGGCCATCACAAAGCCCTGACCTCAATCCTATAGAACATTTGGGGGCAGAACTGTAAAATCATGTGTGAGCAAGGAGGCCTACAAACCTGACTCAGTTGTACCAGCTCTGTCAGGAGGAATGGGCCAAAATTCACCCAACATATTGTGGGAAGCTTGTGGAAGGCTATCCAAAACGTTAGACCCAAGTTAAACAATTTAAAGGCAATGCTACCAAATACTAACTGAGTGTATGTAAACGTCTGACCCACTGGGAATGTGTTGAAAGAAATAAAAGCTGAAATAAATCATTCTACTATTATTCTGACATTTCACATTCTTAAAATAAAGTGGTGATCCTAACTGACCTCAGACAGGGAATTTTTACTAGGATTAAATGTCAGGAGTTGTGAAAATCTGAGTTTAAATGTATTTGGCTAAGGTGTATGTAAACTTCTGACTTCAACTGTGTGTATATATATATATATAGAGAGAGAGAGATATATATATATATATATAGAGAGAGAAGAAGATATAAACATAGAGAGATATTTATATATAGAGAGGAAGAGATATATATATACACTGCTCAAAAAAATAAAGGGAACACTAAAATAACACATCCTAGATCTGAATGAATGAAATATTCTTATTAAATACTTTTTTCTTTACATAGTTGAATGTGCAGACAACAAAATCACACAAAAATGATCAATGGAAATCAAATTTATCAACCCATGGAGGTATGGATTTGGAGTCACACTCAAAATTAAAGTGGAAAACCACACTACAGGCTGATCCAACTTTGATGTAATGTCCTTAACTTCTTGGGGATATAGGGGGTGCTGTTTCGCATTAGCATTATTTGCTCTACAGATTAAACTGCCTAGTACTCAATTCTTGCTCGTACAATATGCATATTATTGTTATTATTGGATAGAAAACACTCTCTAGTTTCTATAGCCGTTTGAATTATGTCTCTGAGTGGAACAGAACTCATTCTACAGCACTTTTCCTCCCAGTGAGTGAGTTTTCAGAACTCTTGGCCTCTGGTTCCAGATCAGTTTTAAAGCCATTGTAAATCCTATGAGGATACAAACACTGCCCACGCCTTCCTCTAGATGTCAGTAAGTGGTGACAATTTGAATGGAGTCGATTGCGCAATCATGGCCTCTATAAATCACCAAATACCGGAAGTAGCGTTCTTTTGGACTCTGCGCTCAACGCAAGAAGGACATCTGACTGGCCTTTTTCCAAGCCTTGGTTTAGCCAGTAATATAGCGCCGGTCATGTTTTTACTCGTTATAGGTGTTAGAAACATCATAAGGTAGTTAATTTAAACCGTTTTATAGCAATTTATATCCGTTTAGTGCGATTTTGAGGCATTGCTTTCTGAGACACTTTGAACCGCTGGGCACGTTTCCAGTTCATGCCGAACGTTAGTGGGCATTTCCACATGGCAAGAGGACAGCTTTCGACCAAAAGACGATTAGACCCAAGAAAGGATTCATTGCCCAAGATTCTGATGGAAGAACAGCTCATAGTAAGAACAATTTATGATGATAAATCGTGTTTCTGTCGAAAAATGTTAAACGCTTATGCCGCCATTTTGTTTTGTATAGCTTCGCTTGGCGAACCCTGTATTGCACAGTAAGGATAATTTTAGAAATGTAATTCAGCGATTGCATTAAGAACTAATTTGTCTTTCGATAGCTGTCCAACTTATATTTTTTTAGTCAAGTTTATGAATAGATATCCATGAGACAAGATCACTGTGAAAGATGGCGACCGACATTTTCAGGCTAGTTTTGCTAGTATTGTCATTGTATAACCACGTTTTTTTATGGCTAAATATGCACATTTTCGAACAAACTCTATATGTATGTTGTAATATGATGTTACAGGAGTGTCATCGGAAGAATTCTGAGAAGGTTAGTGAAAAAATTAATATATTTTGGCGATGATAACGATATCGCTCTCTTTGGCTTGAATCAATGGTCGGGTAACGTTTGCATATGTGGTATGCTAATATAACGATTTATTGTGTTTTCGCTGTAAAACACTTAGAACATCTGAAATATTGTCTGAATTCACAAGATCTGTGTCTTTCCATTGCTATGTGCTGTGTATTTTTAAGAAATGTTTTATGATGAGTAAATTGGTAAAACACGTTGCTCTCTGTAGTAATTCTAGTCGCTTTGGTGAGATTTGTGATGGTGGCTGCAATGGCAAACTATGATTTATACCTGAAATATGCACATTTTTCTAACAAAACCTATCCTATACAATAAATATGTTATCAGACTGTCATCTGATGAGGTTTTTTCTTGGTTAGTGGCTATCAATATCTTAGTTTAGCCGAATTGGTGATAGCTACTGGTGTTGAGAAAAAATGGTGGACAAAGAAAAATGGTGTCTTTTGCTAACGTGTTTAGCTAATAGATTTACATATTGTGTCTTCCCTGTAAAACATTTTAAAAATCTGAAATGGTGGCTTTATTCACAAGATCTGTATCTTTCATTAGGTGTCTTGGACTTGTGATTTAATGATATTTACATATTTAGATGCTACTATTTAATTGTGACGCGATGCTAATCAGTGAGGGGGGGGTTGGGGGTGCTTGTCAGTTGGGACGCTAGCGTCCCAACTATCCCAGAGAAGTTAAAACAGGTCAAAATTAGGCTCAGTAGTGTGTGTGGCCTCCACGTGCCTGTATGACCTCCCTACAACGCCTGGGCATGCTCCTGATGAGGTGGCGGATGGTCTCCTGAGGGATCTCCTCCCAGACCTGGACTAAAGCATCCGCCAACTCCTGGACAGTCTGTGGTGCAACGTGGCATTGGTGGATGGAGCGAGACATGATGTCCCAGATGTGCTCAATTGGATTCAGGTCTGGGGAACGGGCGGGCCAGTCCATAGCATCAATGCCTTCCTCTTGCAGGAACTGCTGACACACTCCAGCCACATGAGGTCTAGCATTGTCTTGCATTAGGAGGAACCCAGGGCCAACCGCACCAGCATATGGTCTCACAAGGGGTCTGAGGATCTCATCTCGGTACCTAATGGCAGTCAGGCTACCTCTGGCGAGAACATGGAGGGCTGTGCGGCCCCCCAAAGAAATGCCACCCCACACCATGACTGACCCACCACCAAACCGGTCATGCTGGAGGATGTTGCAGGCAGCAGAACGTTCTCCACGGCGTCTCCAGACTCTGTCACGTCTGTCACATGTGCTTGTGAACCTGCTTTCATCTGTGAAGAGCACAGGGCGCCAGTGGCGAATTTGCCAATCTTGGTGTTCTCTGGCAAATGCCAAACGTCCTGCACGGTGTTGGGCTGTAAGCACAACCCCCACCTGTGGACATCGGGCCCTCATACCACCCTCATGGAGTCTGTTTCTGACCGTTTGAGCAGACACATGCACATTTGTGGCCTGCTGGAGGTCAT